>NC_092414.1:3562052-3594552 GCF_040894005.1 Engystomops pustulosus | reverse complement strand
CCTGCACTGATACACTGTAACATCTAGTCTGTACAATGCTCTGTGAGCTGATTCCTGCACTGATACACTGTAACATCCAGTCTGTACAATCCTCTGTGAGCTGATACCTGCACTGATACACTGTAACATCCAGTCTGTACAATGCTCTGTAAGCTGATACCTGCACTGATACACTGTAACATCCAGTCTGTACAATGCTCTGTGAGCTGATACCTGCACTGATACACTGTAACATCCAGTCTGTACAACGCTCTGTGAGCTGATACCTGCACTGATACACTGTAACATCCAGTCTGTACAATCCTCTGTAAGCTGATACCTGCACTGATACACTGTAACATCCAGTCTGTACAATCCTCTGTAAGCTGATACCTGCACTGATACACTGTAACATCCAGTCTGTACAATCCTCTGTAAGCTGATACCTGCACTGATACACTGTAACATCCAGTCTGTACAATCCCCTGTGAGCTGATACCTGCACTGATACACTGTAACATCCAGTCTGGACAATGCTCTGTGAGCTGATATCTGCACTGATACACTGTAACATCCAGTCTGTACAATCCCCTGTGAGCTGATACCTGCACTGATACACTGTAACATCCAGTCTGTACAATGCTCTGTGAGCTGATACATGATACCTGCACTGACACACTGTAACAGAGCGTGTGTGTCAGTCCTCAGAGGGTTAAGCAGTTGTCGCTGATCTGTCATTTCCAGCAGGATATTTTCTTGCACATTCCTGTGTTTTTGGGTGAATGTTCTGTGATTTTTATCAGTTTCTGGTCGGATTTCGTTGCTTTCACCTCCGGTTCGCGGTTCACGTGTTGAATGAATAAGAGATTTCCTCTCGACACGATTTATAAATGTGCGTGAATGAGGACGAGACGTGTTTATCATTTTCACCTGTGCAGAGAGAGCGGCGCCCCGCAGCGCGCACCCCCCTAACCTGGCGCCAGGCCCGCAACGCACAGGGGAGATGAGCCCTTACAGGACCTGGTATCTACCAGAAGAGACCTCCCAGGACCCCTTATACATCCAAGGACCCCCTATAGATCAGAAGAGACCTCCCAGGACCCCAAATAGATCCAAGGACCCCTATAGATCAGAAGAGACCTCCCAGGACCCCTTATACATCCAAGGACCCCCTATAGATCAGAAGAGACCTCCCAGGACCCCCTATAGATCAGAAGAGACCTCCCAGGACCCCACATAGATCCAAGGACCCCTATAGATCAGAAGAGACCTCCCAGGACCCCTTATACATCCAAGGACCCCCTATAGATCAGAAGAGACCTCCCAGGACCCCTTATACATCCAAGGACCCCCTAAAGATCAGAAGAGATCTCCCAGGACCCATTATACATCCAAGGACCCCTATAGATCAGAAGAGACCTCCCATGACCCCTTATAGATCCAAGGACCTCTATAGATCAGAAGAGACCTCCCAGGACCCCGTATAGATCCAAGGACCCCTATAGATCAGAAGAGACCTCCCAGGACCCCGAATAGATCCAAGGACCGTTTATAGATACAAGGACCCCCTATAGATCATAAAAGACCTCCCAGGACCCCCCATAGATCCAAGGACCCCTATAAATCAGAGGAGACCTCCCAGGACCCCCCATAGATCCAAGGACCCCTATAAATCAGAAGAGACCTCCCAGGACCCCTTATAGATACAAGGACCCCTATAGATCAGAAGAGACCTCCCAGGACCCCTTATAGATCCAATCACCCCTTATAGTCCTCCAGGACCCCTTAAGGATCAGAAGATTCATCCCAGGACCCCTTATATATCCAAGGAACCCTCTATAGATCAGAAGAGTCCTCCCAGAGCCCCTTATATCATGAGGACCCCTCTATACAACAAGAGTCCACCCAGGACCCATTAAAGATATATATCAACAAAGTTCTCCCAGGACCCCCCTATAGTTCAAAAGAGTCACCTCAGGACCCCTTAAAGATCAGAAGACCCTCTAATAGATCAGAGTCTATTTATCTTAACCAAACACATATACTGGAAGGTATACAGTAGGACCCTGCCCCTGCAGAGCGTTGGTCTCCTACTTACAGATATATAGGAGGATATACAGTAGGACCCTGCCCCTGCAGAGCGTTGGTCTCCTACTTACAGATATATAGGAGGAGATACAGTAGGACCCTTCCCCCGCAGAGCGTTGGTCTCCTACTTACAGATATATAGGAGGATATACAGTAGGACCCTTCCCCCGCAGAGCTTGGTCTCCTACTTACAGATATATAGGAGGGGATACAGTAGGACCCTTCCCCCGCAGAGCGTTGGTCTCCTACTTACAGATATATAGGAGGGGATACAGTAGGACCCTGCCCCCGCAGAGCGTTGGTCTCCTACTTACAGATAAATAGGAGGGGATACAGTAGGACCCTGCCCCTGTAGAGCGTTGGTCTCCTCCTTACAGATAAATAGGAGGGGATACAGTAGGACCCTGCCCCCGCAGAGCGTTGGTCTCCTACTTACAGATATATAGGAGGGGATACAGTAGGACCCTGCCCCTGTAGAGCGTTGGTCTCCTCCTTACAGATATAGAGGAGGGGATACAGTAGGACCCTGCCCCTGCAGAGCGTTGGTCTCCTACTTACAGATATATAGGAGGGGATACAGTAGGACCCTGCCCCCGCAGAGCGTTGGTCTCCTACTTACAGATATATAGGAGGGGATACAGTAGGACCCTTCCCCCGCAGAGCGTTGGTCTCCTACTTACAGATATATAGGAGGGGATACAGTAGGACCCTGCCCCTGCAGAGCGTTGGACTCCTACTTACAGATATATAGGAGATACAGTAGGACCCTGCCCCTGTAGAGCGTTGGTCTCCTACTTACAGATATATAGGAGGAGATACAGTAGGACCCTGCCCCTGCAGAGCGTTGGTCTCCTACTTACAGATATATAGGAGGGGATACAGTAGGACCCTGCCCCCGCAGAGCATTGGTCTCCTACTTACAGATATATAGGAGGGGATACAGTAGGACCCTGCCCCCGCAGAGCGTTGGTCTCCTACTTACAGATATATAGGAGGGGATACAGTAGGACCCTGCCCCCGCAGAGCATTGGTCTCCTACTTACAGATATATAGGAGGGGATACAGTAGGACCCTGCCCCCGCAGAGCGTTGGTCTCCTTACAGATATATAGGAGGGGATACAGTAGGACCCTGCCCCCGCAGAGCGTTGGTCTCCTTACAAATATGTCGGAGGGGATACAGTAGGACCCTGCCCCCGAAGAGCGTTGGTCTCCTACTTACAGATATATACGAGGAGATACAGTAGGACCCTTCCCCCGCAGAGCGTTGGACTCCTTACAGATATAGAGGAGGGGATACAGTAGGACCCTTCCCCCCAAAGAGCGTGGGTCTCCTACTTACAGATAAATAGGAGGGGATACAGTAGGACCCTGCCCCTGCAGACCATTGGTCTCCTAATTACAGATATGTAGGAGGGGATACAGTAGGACCCTGCCCCTGCAGAGCGTTGGTCTCCTTCTTACAGATATATAGGGCAGGATACAGTAGGACCCTGCCCCCGCAGAGCGTTAGTCTCCTACTTGCAGATATATAGGAGGAGATACAGTAAAACCCTGCCCTTGCAGAGCGTTGGTCTCATTCTTACAGATATGTAGGAGGGGATACAGTAGGACCCTGCCCCTGTAGAGCGTTGGTCTCCTCCTTACAGATATATAGGAGGAGATACAGTAGGACCATGCCCCTGTAGAGCGTTGGTCTCCTACTTACAGATATACAGGAGGAGATAAAGTAGGACCGTGCCCCTGTAGAGCGTTGGTCTCCTCCTTACAGATATATAGGAGGAGATACAGTAGGACCCTGCCCCTGCAGAGTGTTGGTCTCCTAATTACAGATATGTAGAAGGGGATACAGTAGGACCCTGCCCCTGTAGAGCGTTGGTCTCCTCCTTACAGATATATAGGGCAGGATACAGTAGGACCCTGCCCCTGCAGAGCGTTGGTCTCCTAATTACAGATATGTAGGAGGGGATACAGTAGGACCCTGCCCCTGCAGAGCGTTGGTCTCCTTCTTACAGATATATAGGGCAGGATACAGTAGGACCCTGCCCCCGCAGAGCGTTAGTCTCCTACTTACAGATATACAGGAGGAGATACAGTAGGACCGTGCCCTTGAAGAGTGTTGGTCTCCTGCTTACAGATATATAGGAGGAGATACAGTAGGACCCTGCCCCCGCAGAGCGTTGGTCTCCTACTTACAGATATACAGGAGGAGATACAGTAGGACCGTGCCCTTGAAGAGTGTTGGTCTCCTGCTTACAGATATATAGGAGGAGATACAGTAGGACCCTGCCCTTGCAGAGTGTTGGTCTCCTACTTACAGATATATAGGAGGGGATACAGTGGAACCCTGCCCCTGCAGAGCGTTGGTCTCCTCCTTACAGATATATAGGAGGAGATACAGTAGGACCCTGCCCCTGCAGAGCGTTGGACTCCTACTTACAGATATATAGGAGATACAGTAGGACCCTGCCCCTGCAGAGCGTTGGTCTCCTCCTTACAGATATATAGGAGGAGATACAGTAGGACCCTGCCCTTGTAGAGCGTTGGTCTCCTACTTACAGATATATAGGAGGAGATACAGTAGGACCCTGCCCCTGTAGAGCATTGGTCTCCTACTTACAGATATATAGGAGGGGATACAGTAGGACCCTGCCCCGCAGAGCGTTGGTCTCCTACTTACAGATAAATAGGAGGGGATACAGTAGGACCCTGCCCCTGTAGAGCGTTGGTCTCCTCCTTACAGATATATAGGAGGAGATACAGTAGGACCCTGCCCCCGCAGAGCGTTGGTCTCCTACTTACAGTTAAATAGGAGGGGATACAGTAGGACCCTGCCCCCGCAGAGCGTTGGTCTCCTACTTACAGATATACAGGAGGAGATACAGTAGGACCGTGCCCTTGAAGAGTGTTGGTCTCCTGCTTACAGATATATAGGAGGAGATACAGTAGGACCCTGCCCTTGCAGAGTGTTGGTCTCCTACTTACAGATATATAGGAGGGGATACAGTGGAACCCTGCCCCTGCAGAGCGTTGGTCTCCTCCTTACAGATATATAGGAGGAGATACAGTAGGACCCTGCCCCTGCAGAGCGTTGGACTCCTACTTACAGATATATAGGAGATACAGTAGGACCCTGCCCCTGCAGAGCGTTGGTCTCCTCCTTACAGATATATAGGAGGAGATACAGTAGGACCCTGCCCTTGTAGAGCGTTGGTCTCCTACTTACAGATATATAGGAGATACAGTAGGACCCTGCCCCTGCAGAGCGTTGGTCTCCTCCTTACAGATATATAGGAGGAGATACAGTAGGACCCTGCCCTTGTAGAGCGTTGGTCTCCTACTTACAGATATATAGGAGGAGATACAGTAGGACCCTGCCCCTGTAGAGCATTGGTCTCCTACTTACAGATATATAGGAGGGGATACAGTAGGACCCTGCCCCGCAGAGCGTTGGTCTCCTACTTACAGATAAATAGGAGGGGATACAGTAGGACCCTGCCCCCGCAGAGCGTTGGTCTCCTACTTACAGATAAATAGGAGGGGATACAGTAGGACCCTGCCCCTGTAGAGCGTTGGTCTCCTCCTTACAGATATATAGGAGGAGATACAGTAGGACCCTGCCCCCGCAGAGCGTTGGTCTCCTACTTACAGTTAAATAGGAGGGGATACAGTAGGACCCTGCCCCCGCAGAGCGTTGGTCTCCTACTTACAGATATACAGGAGGAGATACAGTAGGACCGTGCCCTTGAAGAGTGTTGGTCTCCTGCTTACAGATATATAGGAGGAGATACAGTAGGACCCTGCCCTTGCAGAGTGTTGGTCTCCTACTTACAGATATATAGGAGGGGATACAGTGGAACCCTGCCCCTGCAGAGCGTTGGTCTCCTCCTTACAGATATATAGGAGGAGATACAGTAGGACCCTGCCCCTGCAGAGCGTTGGACTCCTACTTACAGATATATAGGAGATACAGTAGGACCCTGCCCCTGCAGAGCGTTGGTCTCCTCCTTACAGATATATAGGAGGAGATACAGTAGGACCCTGCCCTTGTAGAGCGTTGGTCTCCTACTTACAGATATATAGGAGGAGATACAGTAGGACCCTGCCCCTGTAGAGCATTGGTCTCCTACTTACAGATAAATAGGAGGGGATACAGTAGGACCCTGCCCCCGCAGAGCGTTGGTCTCCTACTTACAGATAAATAGGAGGGGATACAGTAGGACCCTGCCCCTGCAGAGCGTTGGACTCCTACTTACAGATATATAGGAGATACAGTAGGACCCTGCCCCTGCAGAGCGTTGGTCTCCTCCTTACAGATATATAGGAGGAGATACAGTAGGACCCTGCCCTTGTAGAGCGTTGGTCTCCTACTTACAGATATATAGGAGGGGATACAGTAGGACCCTGCCCCGCAGAGCGTTGGTCTCCTACTTACAGATAAATAGGAGGGGATACAGTAGGACCCTGCCCCCGCAGAGCGTTGGTCTCCTACTTACAGATAAATAGGAGGGGATACAGTAGGACCCTGCCCCTGTAGAGCGTTGGTCTCCTCCTTACAGATATATAGGAGGAGATACAGTAGGACCCTGCCCCCGCAGAGCGTTGGTCTCCTACTTACAGTTAAATAGGAGGGGATACAGTAGGACCCTGCCCCCGCAGAGCGTTGGTCTCCTACTTACAGATATATAGGAGGAGATACAGTAGGACACTGCCCCTGTAGAGCGTTGGTCTCCTCCTTACAGATATATAGGAGGAGATACAGTAGGACCCTGCCCCGCAGAGCGTTGGTCTCCTACTTACAGATATATAGGAGGAGATACAGTAGGACCCTGCCCTTGCAGAGCGTTGATCTCCTAATAATAGTAATAATAATTACTTTATTTATATAGCACCAACATATTTTACAGCGCTTGCTAAATTAGTCCCTGTCCCCATGGGCATCACAATCTAATCAGCCTACCAGTATTGGGGTGTGGGAGGAAACCGGAGGATACAGTAGGGTCATGCCCCCACATAGCTTTGGTCTCCTACTTACACATATAGTGGAAGGGATACAGTAGTTTCCTACCCCCAGAGAGCATTGGTCTCATCTTTACACATACACTGGAGGGGATACAGTAGAATCCTGTCCCTGGAGATTGTTGGTCTCCTCCTTACACATATACTGGAGGGGATACAATAGGACCCTGCCCCCGAGGAGTGTTGGTCTCCTCCTTACACATATACTGGAGGGGATACTATAGGACCCTGCCCCCGAGGAGTGTTGGTCTCCTCCTTACACATATACTGGAGGGGATACAATAGGACCCTGCCCCCGAGGAGTGTTGGTCTCCTCCTTACACATGAACTAGAGGGGATACAATAGGACCCTACCCCAGAGGAGTGTTGGTCTCCTCCTTACACATATACTGGAGGGGATACTATAGGACCCTGCCCCCGAGGAGTGTTGGTCTCCTCCTTACACATATACTGGAGGGGATACAATAGGACCCTGCCCCCGAGGAGTGTTGGTCTCCTCCTTACACATGAACTAGAGGGGATACAATAGGACCCTACCCCAGAGGAGTGTTGGTCTCCTCCTTACACATATACTGGAGGGGATACTATAGGACCCTGCCCCCGAGGAGTGTTGGTCTCCTCCTTACACATATACTGGAGGGGATACAATAGGACCCTGCCCCCGAGGAGTGTTGGTCTCCTCCTTACACATGAACTAGAGGGGATACAATAGGACCCTACCCCAGAGGAGTGTTGGTCTCCTCCTTACACATATACTGGAAGGGATACTATAGGACCCTGCCCCCGAGGAGTGTTGGTCTCCTCCTTACACATATACTGGAGGGGATACAATAGGACCATGTCCATGTGGAGCATTGGCTTCCTCCTTGCACATAAAGTGGGGGGATACAGTAGGACCCTGGACCTGAGGATTGTTGGTCCCCCCTTTACATATGTACTGGAGGGGAAGCAATACGACCCTTCCCCTGAGGAGCATTGGTCTCCTCCTTGCACATGTACTGGAGGGGATACAGTAGGACCATGCCCCTGAGGAGTGTTGGTCAACTCCTTAGACATGTACTGGAAGTGATACAATAGGACCCTGCCCCTGCGGATCTTTGGTCTCCTCTTTACACATACACTGGAGGGGATACAGTAGGGTCCTGCGCCCAGAGAGCATTGGTCTCCTCGTTACACATGTACTGGTGGGGATACAGTAGGACCCTGCACCTGAGGATCATTGGTCTCCTCCTTAAACATGTGCTGGAGGGAATACCGTAGAACCCTGCGCCTGAGGAGCGTTGGTCTACTTTTTATACATATACTGGAGGAGATACGGTAGGACCCTGCCCCTGAGGAGTGTATGTCTCCCCCTTACATATGTACAGGAGGGGATACAGTAGGACCCTGCCCCTGAGGAGTGTTGTTCTCCTTTTAATACATATACTGGAGGTGATACGGTAGGACCCTGCCCCTGAGGAGGGTTGGTCTCGCCCCCGCAGGTCCTGCTGCAGATAAGTTTGATACCTAGAACGTGACATCTTAGAAAAGTCTTTGTCTGATAAACTTTTCTTGAGTCTCGGCTATTCCGCTCTGCAGCAGTGACTTTGTCGCTCGGTGTTTACGGCTGCGGCCGGTGTTGGCGCTTTATGTCGGGTCTGAGAATTTCTCTCTTTCGCTCGCTGCCTTCTCCAGGTCATTAACTCCCAGATGCTGCGCGGCCGGATGCGTCTTCCTTCAGGGAGTCCTCTAAAGACGCCGCCAATGAGAAGACTCTTCCTTCGATGCTTTGGAGGTAACTGAGGCAGATTGCGCTCCCCGGGCCCCTAGGTACTGGCGTGTCCGCCATCTTTGTATCCAGGCGGCTGCTGCTCGTCTCCTTCCCTCTAATGAGGTTATAAAACAATTAGCGTTGAGCTATGGGGGGGCTCTGAAGTCTGGGGTCCTCCAGGTTGTGTTTGTTCTCTCCGGGGTCGGGCGCTGGGTGAAGGTCAGGCGCTCCTGACAATATGGAGGGGCGGGGGGGGGGTGACCTCTGCGCTGCCTCCTCCGCTTTGAAGCTTTACTCACCAGGTGTTCCTGTTACACAGTGACACATGAAAGCGTCTAATTACCTGCAGAAGACCCCCGACGCCCCCCGCCAACACCCGCGCTGTGCCTCAGAGCCGTGCCTCGCGCCTCATTACTGCCCCATAAAGGGGGACACTAACCCCTGCACTGGTAGGTTGCACATGTCACATACGAACCTTGGGGGCAGGAAGTCCAAAATAATACGTACATGTCTGCACTGATACATTGTAGCAAAGCATCAGCACAGGAAAACAATGTGCACAAGTACTGGTACACTGTAACAAACAACAGGGACAGGAGAGGAGTCAATAGTCTCCAGCACTGATCCAAAGAAACAAACCATCGCAACAGGAAGGAACAGAGACACCTTCACTGATACAATGTAACAAACCAGCAGAACAGGAGAGAAAATTGGAGATGGCAGGACTAATACACAGTAACAAACCTTCTGCAGCAATCCTATCCCCCACCCCACAAAATAATGGATCCAACTGGTATCGGCAGGGTGATACAGGGGGCACGGAAAGTGTTCAGACCCCTTTAGATCCCTCTGTATCAATTCAGCCAAAAGGTAAAGCTCAAAAAAGTTATTCCCCCCAGTAATGTGCCCTCTGCAGACATCTATGGGAGAGTGTAGTGGGCATGCTCTGTGACCTGTACTGGGAGATGAGCTGTAACATCACCTATAGACATCTATGGGAGAGGGTAGTGGGCATGCTCCGTGACCTGTACTGGGAGATGAGCTGTAACATCACCTATAGACATCTATGGGAGAGTGTAGTGGGCATGCTCTGTGACCTGTACTGGGAGATGAGCTGTAACATCACCTATAGACATCTATGGGAGAGTGTAGTGGGCATGCTCTGTGATCTGTACTGGGGGATGAGCTGTAACATCACCTATAGACATCTATGGGAGAGAGTAGTGGGCATGCTCTGTGACCTGTACTGGGGGATGAGCTGTAACATCACCTATAGACTTCTATGGGAGAGTGTAGTGGGCATGCTCTGTGATCTGTACTGGGAGATGAGCTGTAACATCACCTATACAGACTTCTATGGGAGAGTGTAGTGGGCATGCTCCGTGACCTGTACTGGGGGATGAGCTGTAACATCACCTATAGACTTCTATGGGAGAGTGTAGTGGGCATGCTCCGTGACCTGTACTGGGAGATGAGCTGTAACATCACCTATAGACTTCTATGGGAGAGTGTAGTGGGCATGCTCTGTGACCTGTACTGGGAGATGAGCTGTAACATCACCTATAGACATCTATGGGAGAGTGTAGTGGGCATGCTCCGTGACCTGTACTGGGAGATGAGCTGTAACATCACCTATACAGACTTCTATGGGAGAGTGTAGTGGGCATGCTCCGTGACCTGTACTGGGAGATGAGCTGTAACATCACCTATAGACATTTATGGGCGAGTGTAGTGGGCATGCTCTGTGACCTGTACTGGGAGATGAGCTGTAACATCACCTATAGACTTCTATGGGAGAGTGTAGTGGGCATGCTCTGTGACCTGTACTGGGAGATGAGCTGTAACATCACCTATAGACTTCTATGGGAGAGTGTAGTGGGCATGCTCCGTGACCTGTACTGGGAGATGAGCTGTAACATCACCTATAGACATCTATGGGAGAGTGTAGTGGGCATGCTCCGTGACCTGTACTGGGAGATGAGCTGTAACATCACCTATAGACTTCTATGGGAGAGTGTAGTGGGCATGCTCCGTGACCTGTACTGGGAGATGAGCTGTAACATCACCTATAGACTTCTATGGGAGAGTGTAGTGGGCATGCTCCGTGACCTGTACTGGGAGATGAGCTGTAACATCACCTATAGACATCTATGGGAGAGTGTAGTGGGCATGCTCCGTGACCTGTACTGGGAGATGAGCTGTAACATCACCTATAGACTTCTATGGGAGAGTGTAGTGGGCATGCTCTGTGACCTGTACTGGGGGATGAGCTGTAACATCACCTATAGACTTCTATGGGAGAGTGTAGTGGGCATGCTCCGTGACCTGTAGTGGGAGATGAGCTGTAACATCACCTATAGACATCTATGGGAGAGTGTAGTGGGCATGCTCTGTGACCTGTACTGGGAGATGAGCTGTAACATCACCTATAGACTTCTATGGGAGAGTGTAGTGGGCATGCTCTGTGACCTGTACTGGGAGATGAGCTGTAACATCACCTATAGACTTCTATGGGAGAGTGTAGTGGGCATGCTCCGTGACCTGTACTGGGAGATGAGCTGTAACATCACCTATAGACATCTATGGGAGAGTGTAGTGGGCATGCTCTGTGACCTGTACTGGGAGATGAGCTGTAACATCACCTATAGACTTCTATGGGAGAGTGTAGTGGGCATGCTCCGTGACCTGTACTGGGAGATGAGCTGTAACATCACCTATAGACATCTATGGGAGAGTGTAGTGGGCATGCTCTGTGACCTGTACTGGGAGATGAGCTGTAACATCACCTATAGACTTCTATGGGAGAGTGTAGTGGGCATGCTCCGTGACCTGTACTGGGAGATGAGCTGTAACATCACCTATAGACATCTATGGGAGAGTGTAGTGGGCATGCTCCGTGACCTGTACTGGGAGATGAGCTGTAACATCACCTATAGACATCTATGGGAGAGTGTAGTGGGCATGCTCCGTGACCTGTACTGGGAGATGAGCTGTAACATCACCAATAGACTTCTATGGGAGAGTGTAGTGGGCATACTCCGTGACCTGTACTGGGAGATGAGCTGTAACATCACCTATAGACATCTATGGGAGAGTGTAGTGGGCATGCTCTGTGACCTGTACTGGGAGATGAGCTGTAACATCACCTATAGACATCTATGGGAGAGTGTAGTGGGCATGCTCTGTGACCTGTACTGGGGGATGAGCTGTAACATCACCTATAGACATCTATGGGAGAGTGTAGTGGGCATGCTCTGTGACCTGTACTGGGGGATGAGCTGTAACATCACCTATAGACTTCTATGGGAGAGTGTAGTGGGCATGCTCTGTGATCTGTACTGGGAGATGAGCGGTAACATCACCTATAGACTGCTATGGGAGAGTGTAGTGGGCATGCTCTGTGACCTGTACTGGGAGATGAGCTGTAACATCACCTATAGACATCTATGGGAGAGTGTAGTGGGCATGCTCTGTGACCTGTACTGGGAGATGAGCTGTAACATCACCTATAGACTTCTATGGGAGAGTGTAGTGGGCATGCTCCGTGACCTTTACTGGGAGATGAGCTGTAACATCACCTATAGACTTCTATGGGAGAGTGTAGTGGGCATGCTCCGTGACCTGTACTGGGAGATGAGCTGTAACATCACCTATAGACATCTATGGGAGAGTGTAGTGGGCATGCTCCGTGACCTGTACTGGGAGATGAGCTGTAACATCACCTATAGACATCTATTGGAGAGTGTAGTGGGCATGCTCTGTGACCTGTACTGGGAGATGAGCTGTAACATCACCTATAGACATCTATGGGAGAGTGTAGTGGGCATGCTCCGTGATCTGTACTGGGAGATGAGCTGTAACATCACCTATAGACTACTATGGGAGAGTGTAGTGGGCATGCTCCGTGACCTGTACTGGGAGATGAGCTGTAACATCACCTATAGACTTCTATGGGAGAGTGTAGTGGGCATGCTCCGTGACCTGTACTGGGAGATGAGCTGTAACATCACCTATAGACATCTATGGGAGAGCGTAGTGGGCATGCTCCGTGACCTGTACTGGGAAATGAGCTGTAACATCACCTATAGACTTCTATGGGAGAGTGTAGTGGGCATGCTCTGTGACCTGTACTGGGAGATGAACTGTAACATCACCTATAGACTTCTATGGGAGAGTGTAGTGGGCATGCTCTGTGATCTGTACTGGGAGATGAGCTGTAACATCACCTATAGACATCTATGGGAGAGTGTAGTGGGCATGCTCCGTGACCTGTACTGGGAGATGAGCTGTAACATCACCTATAGACATCTATGGGAGAGCGTAGTGGGCATGCTCTGTGACCTGTACTGGGAGATGAGCTGTAACATCACCTATAGACATCTATGGGAGAGTGTAGTTGGCATGCTCCGTGACCTGTACTGGGAGATGAGCTGTAACATCACCTATAGACATCTATGGGAGAGTGTATTGGGCATGCTCTGTGATCTGTACTGGGAGATGAGCTGTAACATCACCTATAGACATCTATGGGAGAGTGTAGTGGGCATGCTCCGTGACCTGTACTGGGAGATGAGCTGTAACATCACCTATAGACATCTATTGGAGAGTGTAGTGGGCATGCTCCATGATCTGTACTGGGAGATGAGCTGTAACATCACCTATAGACTTCTATGGGAGAGTGTAGTGGGCATGCTCCGTGACCTGTACTGGGAGATGAGCTGTAACATCACCTATAGACATCTATTGGAGAGTGTAGTGGGCATGCTCTGTGACCTGTACTGGGAGATGAGCTGTAACATCACCTATAGACATTTATGGGCGAGTGTAGTGGGCATGCTCTGTGACCTGTACTGGGAGATGAGCTGTAATATCACCTATAGACTTCTATGGGAGAGTGTAGTGGGCATGCTCTGTGACCTGTAACATCACCTATAGACTTCTATGGGAGAGTGTAGTGGGCATGCTCTGTGATCTGTACTGGGAGATGAGCTGTAATATCACCTATAGACTTCTATGGGAGAGTGTAGTGGGCATGCTCTGTGACCTGTAACATCACCTATAGACTTCTATGGGAGAGTGTAGTGGGCATGCTCTGTGACCTGTACTGGGAGATGAACTGTAACATCACCTATAGACTTCTATGGGAGAGTGTAGTGGGCATGCTCTGTGATCTGTACTGGGAGATGAGCTGTAACATCACCTATAGACATCTATGGGAGAGTGTAGTGGGCATGCTCCGTGACCTGTACTGGGAGATGAGCTGTAACATCACCTATAGACATCTATGGGAGAGCGTAGTGGGCATGCTCTGTGACCTGTACTGGGAGATGAGCTGTAACATCACCTATAGACATCTATGGGAGAGTGTAGTTGGCATGCTCCGTGACCTGTACTGGGAGATGAGCTGTAACATCACCTATAGACATCTATGGGAGAGTGTATTGGGCATGCTCTGTGATCTGTACTGGGAGATGAGCTGTAACATCACCTATAGACATCTATGGGAGAGTGTAGTGGGCATGCTCCGTGACCTGTACTGGGAGATGAGCTGTAACATCACCTATAGACATCTATTGGAGAGTGTAGTGGGCATGCTCCATGATCTGTACTGGGAGATGAGCTGTAACATCACCTATAGACTTCTATGGGAGAGTGTAGTGGGCATGCTCCGTGACCTGTACTGGGAGATGAGCTGTAACATCACCTATAGACATCTATTGGAGAGTGTAGTGGGCATGCTCTGTGACCTGTACTGGGAGATGAGCTGTAACATCACCTATAGACTTCTATGGGAGAGTGTAGTGGGCATGCTCTGTGATCTGTACTGGGAGATGAGCTGTAACATCACCTATAGACATTTATGGGCGAGTGTAGTGGGCATGCTCTGTGACCTGTACTGGGAGATGAGCTGTAATATCACCTATAGACTTCTATGGGAGAGTGTAGTGGGCATGCTCTGTGACCTGTAACATCACCTATAGACTTCTATGGGAGAGTGTAGTGGGCATGCTCTGTGATCTGTACTGGGAGATGAGCTGTAATATCACCTATAGACTTCTATGGGAGAGTGTAGTGGGCATGCTCTGTGACCTGTAACATCACCTATAGACTTCTATGGGAGAGTGTAGTGGGCATGCTCTGTGACCTGTACTGGGAGATGAGCTGTAACATCACCTATAGACTTCTATGGGAGAGTGTAGTGGGCATGCTCTGTGACCTTTACTGGGAGATGAGCTGTAACATCACCTATAGACTTCTATGGGAGAGTGTAGTGGGCATGCTCTGTGACCTGTACTGGGAGATGAGCTGTAACATCACCTATAGACTTCTATGGGAGAGTGTAGTGGGCATGCTCTGTGATCTGTACTGGGGGATGAGCTGTAACATCACCTATAGACTTCTATGGGAGAGTGTAGTGGGCATGCTCTGTGACCTGTACTGGGAGATGAGCTGTAACATCACCTATAGACTTCTATGGGAGAGTGTAGTGGGCATGCTCTGTGACCTTTACTGGGAGATGAGCTGTAACATCACCTATAGACTTCTATGGGAGAGTGTAGTGGGCATGCTCTGTGACCTGTACTGGGGGATGAGCTGTAACATCACCTATAGACTTCTATGGGAGAGTGTAGTGGGCATGCTCTGTGATCTGTACTGGGAGATGAGCTGTAACATCACCTATAGACATCTATGGGAGAGTGTAGTGGGCATGCTCCGTGACCTGTACTGGGAGATGAGCTGTAACATCACCTATAGACATCTATGGGAGAGTGTATTGGGCATGCTCTGTGACCTGTACTGGGAGATGAGCTGTAACATCACCTATAGACATCTATGGGAGAGTGTAGTGGGCATGCTCTGTGACCTGTACTGGGAGATGAGCTGTAACATCACCTATAGACTTCTATGGGAGAGTGTAGTGGGCATGCTCCGTGACCTGTACTGGGAGATGAGCTGTAACATCACCTATAGACTTCTATGGGAGAGTGTAGTGGGCATGCTCTGTGATCTGTACTGGGAGATGAGCTGTAACATCACCTATAGACATCTATGGGAGAGTGTAGTGGGCATGCTCTGTGACCTGTACTGGGAGATGAGCTGTAACATCACCTATAGACATCTATGGGAGAGTGTAGTGGGCATGCTCTGTGACCTGTACTGGGAGATGAGCTGTAACATCACCTATAGACTTCTATGGGAGAGTGTAGTGGGCATGCTCTGTGACCTGTACTGGGAGATGAGCTGTAACATCACCTATAGACTTCTATGGGAGAGTGTAGTGGGCATGCTCCGTGACCTGTACTGGGAGATGAGCTGTAACATCACCTATAGACTTCTATGGGAGAGTGTAGTGGGCATGCTCCGTGACCTGTACTGGGAGATGAGCTGTAACATCACCTATAGACCTCTATGGGAGAGTGTAGTGGGCATGCTCTGTGACCTGTACTGGGAGATGAGCTGTAACATCACCTATAGACATCTATGGGAGAGTGTAGTGGGCATGCTCTGTGACCTGTACTGGGAGATGAGCTGTAACATCACCTATAGACTTCTATGGGAGAGTGTAGTGGGCATGCTCCGTGACCTGTACTGGGAGATGAGCTGTAACATCACCTATAGACTATTATGGGAGAGTGTAGTGGGCATGCTCTGTGATCTGTAATGGGAGATGAGCTGTAACATCACCTATAGACTTCTATGGGAGAGTGTAGTGGGCATGCTCTGTGACCTGTACTGGGAGATGAGCTGTAACATCACCTATAGACTTCTATGGGAGAGTGTAGTGGGCATGCTCCGTGACCTGTACTGGGGGATGAGCTGTAACATCACCTATAGACTTCTATGGGAGAGTGTAGTGGGCATGCTCCGTGACCTGTACTGGGAGATGAGCTGTAACATCACCTATAGACTTCTATGGGAGAGTGTAGTGGGCATGCTCCGTGACCTGTACTGGGAGATGAGCTGTAACATCACCTATAGACATCTATGGGAGAGTGTAGTGGGCATGCTCCGTGACCTGTACTGGGAGATGAGCTGTAACATCACCTATAGACATCTATGGGAGAGTGTAGTGGGCATGCTCTGTGATCTGTACTGGGAGATGAGCTGTAACATCACCTATAGACTTCTATGGGAGAGTGTAGTGGGCATGCTCTGTGACCTGTACTGGGAGATGAGCTTTAACATCACCTATAGACATCTATGGGAGAGTGTAGTGGGCATGCTCTGTGACCTGTACTGGGAGATGAGCTGTAACATCACCTATAGACTTCTATGGGAGAGTGTAGTGGGCATGCTCCGTGATCTGTACTGGGAGATGAGCTGTAACATCACCTATAGACATCTATGGGAGAGTGTAGTGGGCATGCTCCGTGATCTGTACTGGGAGATGAGCTGTAACATCACCTATAGACATCTATGGGAGAGTGTAGTGGGCATGCTCTGTGACCTGTACTGGGAGATGAGCTGTAACATCACCTATAGACTTCTATGGGAGAGTGTAGTGGGCATGCTCTGTGACCTGTACTGGGAGATGAGCTTTAACATCACCTATAGACATCTATGGGAGAGTGTAGTGGGCATGCTCTGTGACCTGTACTGGGAGATGAGCTGTAACATCACCTATAGACTTCTATGGGAGAGTGTAGTGGGCATGCTCTGTGACCTGTACTGGGAGATGAGCTTTAACATCACCTATAGACATCTATGGGAGAGTGTAGTGGGCATGCTCTGTGACCTGTACTGGGAGATGAGCTGTAACATCACCTATAGACTTCTATGGGAGAGTGTAGTGGGCATGCTCTGTGACCTGTACTGGGAGATGAGCTTTAACATCACCTATAGACTTCTATGGGAGAGTGTAGTGGGCATGCTCTGTGACCTGTACTGGGAGATGAGCTGTAACATCACCTATAGACATCTATGGGAGAGTGTAGTGGGCATGCTCCGTGACCTGTACTGGGAGATGAGCTGTAACATCACCTATAGACTTCTATGGGAGAGTGTAGTGGGCATGCTCCGTGACCTGTACTGGGGGATGAGCTGTAACATCACCTATAGACTTCTATGGGAGAGTGTAGTGGGCATGCTCTGTGACCACTGCAGAGAGGAAGGGCTGTAAGACATTGGATACAATCTATTACTCTCTGTTATCAGCCGGCTCGGATGTAACCATTGCCTTCATCCTGTTATTACGCTCCAGTGCTGCCCCCATTATTACGGTCTGGCTGGACCCCGTACACTGGACCCCGCTGCCCCCTCCATATGCTCAGTGCTCGCTGCTGTTCCTGTACAATGGCGCAGCGCAGGGGAGATCATATGATATAATAGAAAGTCTTTGTAATAGAGAACAAGAGATAAGAACAAAGGGAAGAGATGAAAGGAGCCCCCCCCCCACAGAAGAACAAAGGGGGGGGGGGGCATTAATTACTGGACCACTTATTATACAAGTCACATGATCAGAGGATGGGGGGCCTAGGATGAGGTGTAGGGGGTACACAGAAGACCCCCCTATATACAATCTATTCTGTAACCACATACTGTTCATGGCTGAGGGTCTGTTACAGGACATCTGTGGAGATTTCTCTCTTTATCTGGGAGTTTGTTACAGTGTATCAGTGCAGATATCTGGTAATTCCTCTCCTGTCTGGGTGGTTTGTTACAGTGTATCAGTGCAGGAGTCTCCAGACATTGTAACATCGACAGGACCGTAATAATGTATCCGTACTTCACATTGAATCTTCTGATTACAACTGTAACAAACCCCCAGCTGTGATCAGCTGCATTTCATGCTCCATTGTGACAGTGGGATACAATGAGGGTCCCGGGGGCTGCAGACAGTGACCCCCGATCTGATCTAACATTAGAATCTCCCCCATTTCTGGGGACAATGGGGGCATTGAGCGGGCGGCCGCCGGACAATAGGAATCTGTGGCTCCTCGCCCGTCTGGAGGGTCTGGGGGCTCGTTGCTGTGGTAATAAAGGGACATAACGTCTGACTGTTAGGGTGACACGTCCAGGACAGAGGGGAAGATTCTACCTAATACCACCCCCCCCCCCCCCCCGAAGCACAATGGGCCCATGCAGGACGCATTTCCGAAAAGGCCACGGCTTCTGGCGGCGAAGCCAAATGTGTCCGGACAGCTGCTGCTCCATTGTGAGGGTCCGACCAGAACTTCATAATAGACAATGGGGCGGAGAGCGGATACCACAGGCTATAAATATCATCAATAGCATCCAGCGATACAATGTAACAGCTGAGACCCCCAATATCAGCACATACACATTATACACCACCACTAGGGGGAGCTCACTACATACACATTATACACCACCACTAGGAGGAGATCACTACATACAGATTATACACCACCACTAGGGGGAGATCACTACATACAGATTATACACCACCACTAGGAGGAGATCACTACATACACATTATACACCACCACTAGGGGGAGCTCACTACATACACATTATACACCACCACTAGGGGGAGCTCACTACATACACATTATACACCACCACTAGGAGGAGATCACTACATACACATTATACACCACCACTAGGGGGAGATCACTACATACACATTATACACCACCACTAGGAGGAGATCACTACATACACATTATACACCACCACTAGGAGGAGATCACTACATACACATTATACACCACCACTAGGAGGAGATCACTACATACACATTATACACCACCACTAGGGGGAGCTCACTACATACACATTATACACCACCACTAGGAGGAGATCACTACATACACATTATACACCACCACTAGGAGGAGATCACTACATACACATTATACACCACCACTAGGGGGAGATCACTACATACACATTATACACCACCACTAGGGGGAGATCACTACATACACATTATACACCACTACTAGGAGGAGATCACTACATACACATTATACACCACCACTAGGGGGAGACCACTACATACACATTATACACCACCACTAGGAGGAGATCACTACATACACATTATACACCACCACTAGGGGGAGATCACTACATACACATTATACACCACCACTAGGAGGAGATCACTACATACACATTATACACCACCACTAGGGGGAGCTCACTACATACACATTATACACCACCACTAGGAGGAGATCACTACATACAGATTATACACCACCACTAGGAGGAGATCACTACATACACATTATACACCACCACTAGGAGGAGCTCACTACATACACATTATACACCACCACTAGGAGGAGATCACTACATACACATTATACACCACCACTAGGAGGAGATCACTACATACACATTATACACCACCACTAGGGAGAGATCACTACATACACATTATACACCACCACTAGGAGGAGATCACTACATACACATTATACACCACCACTAGGAGGAGATCACTACATACACATTATACACCACCACTAGGAGGAGATCACTACATACACATTATACACCACCACTAGGGGGAGATCACTACATACACATTATACACCACCACTAGGAGGAGATCACTACATACACATTATACACCACCACTAGGGGGAGATCACTACATACAGATTATACACCACCACTAGGAGGAGATCACTACATACACATTATACACCACCACTAGGAGGAGATCACTACATACAGATTATACACCACCACTAGGAGGAGATCACTACATACATATTATACACCACCACTAGGGGGAGATCACTACATACACATTATACACCACCACTAGGAGGAGATCACTACATACAGATTATACACCACCACTAGGAGGAGATCACTACATACACATTATACACCACCACTAGGGGGAGATCACTACATACACATTATACACCACCACTAGGAGGAGATCACTACATACACATTATACACCACCACTAGGGGGAGATCACTACATACACATTATACACCACCACTAGGAGGAGATCACTACATACACATTATACACCACCACTAGGAGGAGATCACTACATACACATTATACACCACCACTAGGAGGAGATCACTACATACACATTATACACCACCACTAGGGGGAGATCACTACATACACATTATACACCACCACTAGGAGGAGATCACTACATACACATTATACACCACCACTAGGGGGAGATCACTACATACAGATTATACACCACCACTAGGAGGAGATCACTACATACACATTATACACCACCACTAGGGGGAGATCACTACATACAGATTATACACCACCACTAGGGGGAGATCACTACATACACATTATACACCACCACTAGGGGGAGATCACTACATACACATTATACACCACCACTAGGGGGAGATCACTACATACAGATTATACACCACCACTAGGAGGAGATCACTACATACACATTATACACCACCACTAGGGGGAGCTCACTACATACAGATTATACACCACCACTAGGAGGAGATCACTACATACAGATTATACATCACCACTAGGGGGAGCTCACTACATACACATTATACACCACCACTAGGAGGAGATCACTACATACACATTATACACCACCACTAGGGGGAGCTCACTACATACACATTATACACCACCACTAGGGGGAGATCACTACATACACATTATACACCACCACTAGGGGGAGATCACTACATACACATTATACACCACCACTAGGGGAGATCACTACATACACATTATACACCACCACTAGGGGGAGATCACTACATACACATTATACACCACCACTAGGAGGAGATCACTACATACACATTATACACCACCACTAGGGGGAGCTCACTACATACACATTATACACCACCACTAGGGGGAGATCACTACATACACATTATACATCACCACTAGGGGGAGCTCACTACATACACATTATACACCACCACTAGGAGGAGATCACTACATACACATTATACACCGCCACTAGGGGGAGATCACTACATACACATTATACACCACCACTAGGGGGAGATCACTACATACACATTATACACCACCACTAGGGGGAGCTCACTACATACACATTATACACCACCACTAGGGGGAGATCACTACATACACATTATACACCACCACTAGGAGGAGATCACTACATACACATTATACACCACCACTAGGGGGAGATCACTACATACACATTATACACCACCACTAGGAGGAGATCACTACATACACATTATACACCACCACTAGGGGGAGATCACTACATACACATTATACACTACCACTAGGGGGAGATCACTACATACACATTATACACCACCAATAGGAGGAGATCACTACATACAGATTATACACCACCACTAGGGGGAGCTCACTACATACAGATTATACACCACCACTAGGGGGAGATCACTACATACAGATTATACACCACCACTAGGGGGAGATCACTACATACACATTATACACCACCACTAGGAGGAGATCACTACATACACATTATACACCACCACTAGGGGGAGATCACTACATACACATTATACACCACCACTAGGAGGAGATCACTACATACACATTATACACCACCACTAGGGAGAGATCACTACATACACATTATACACCACCACTAGGGGGAGCTCACTACATACACATTATACATCACCACTAGGGGGAGACCACTACATACACATTATACACCACCACTAGGAGGAGCTCACTACATACAGATTATACACCACCACTAGGAGGAGATCACTACATACACATTATACACCACCACTAGGGGGAGATCACTACATACACATTATACACCACCACTAGGGGGAGATCACTACATACACATTATACACCACCACTAGGGGGAGATCACTACATACACATTATACACCACCACTAGGGGGAGATCACTACATACACATTATACACCACCACTAGGGGCAGATCACTACATACACATTATACACCACCACTAGGGGAGATCACTACATACACATTATACACCACCACTAGGGGGAGATCACTACATACATATTATACACCACCACTAGGAGGAGATCACTACATACACATTATACACCACCACTAGGGGGAGATCACTACATACACATTATACACCACCACTAGGGGGAGATCACTACATACACATTATACACCACCACTAGGAGGAGATCACTACATACACATTATACACCACCACTAGGGGGAGATCACTACATACACATTATACACCACCACTAGGGGGAGATCACTACATACACATTATACACCACCACTAGGGGGAGATCACTACATACACATTATACACCACCACTAGGAGGAGATCACTACATACACATTATACACCACCACTAGGGGGAGATCACTACATACACATTATACACCACCACTAGGAGGAGATCACTACATACACATTATACACCACCACTAGGGGGAGATCACTACATACACATTATACACCACCACTAGGAGGAGATCACTACATACACATTATACACCACCACTAGGGGGAGATCACTACATACAGATTATACACCACCACTAGGGGGAGATCACTACATACAGATTATACACCACCACTAGGGGGAGCTCACTACATACACATTATACACCACCACAAGGGGGAGATCACTACATACACATTATACACCACCACTAGGAGATCACTACATACAGATTATACACCACCACTAGGAGATCACTACATACAGATTATACACCACCACTAGGGGGAGATCACTACATACAGATTATACACCACCACTAGGGGGAGATCACTACATACACATTATACACCACCACTAGGGGGAGATCACTACATACACATTATACACCACCACTAGGGGGAGATCACTACATACACATTATACATCACCACTAGGGGGAGATCACTCCATACACATTATGCACCACCACTAGGAGGAGATCACTACATACACATTATACACCACCACTAGGAGGAGATCACTACATACACATTATACACCACCACTAGGGGGAGATCACTACATACAGATTATACACCACCACTAGGGGGAGATCACTACATACACATTATACACCACCACTAGGGGGAGATCACTACATACACATTATACACCACCACTAGGGGGAGATCACTCCATACACATTATGCACCACCACTAGGAGGAGATCACTACATACACATTATACACCACCACTAGGGGGAGATCACTACATACACATTATACACCACCACTAGGGGGAGATCACTACATACAGATTATACACCACCACTAGGGGGAGATCACTACATACACATTATACACCACCACTAGGGGGAGATCACTACATACACATTATACACCACCACTAGGGGGAGCTCACTACATACACATTATACACCACCACTAGGGGGAGATCACTACATACAGATTATACACCACCACTAGGGGGAGATCACTACATACACATTATACACCACCACTAGGGGGAGATCACTACATACACATTATACACCACCACTAGGGGGAGATCACTACATACA
The DNA here is from genome assembly GCF_040894005.1 of Engystomops pustulosus. Lineage (NCBI taxonomy): Eukaryota > Metazoa > Chordata > Amphibia > Anura > Leptodactylidae > Engystomops > Engystomops pustulosus. The sequence goes on along the minus strand of NC_092414.1, from coordinate 3,570,275 downwards.
CATTATACACCACCACTAGGGGGAGCTCACTACATACACATTATACACCACCACTAGGGGGAGATCACTACATACAGATTATACACCACCACTAGGGGGAGATCACTACATACAGATTATACACCACCACTAGGAGGAGCTAACTACATACACATTATACACCACCACTAGGGGGAGATCACTACATACACATTATACACCACCACTAGGGGGAGATCACTACATACACATTATACACCACCACTAGGAGGACCTCACTACATACACATTATACACCACCACTAGGAGGAGATCACTACATACACATTATACACCACCACTAGGAGGAGATCACTACATACACATTATACACCACCACTAGGGGGAGATCACTACATACAGATTATACACCACCACTAGGGGGAGATCACTACATACAGATTATACACCACCACTAGGAGGAGATCACTACATACACATTATACACCACCACTAGGGGAGATCACTACATACACATTATACACCACCACTAGGAGGAGATCACTACATACACATTATACACCACCACTAGGGGGAGATCACTACATACACATTATACACCACCACTAGGGGGAGATCACTACATACACATTATACACCACCACTAGGAGGAGATCACTACATACACATTATACACCACCACTAGGAGGAGATCACTACATACACATTATACACCACCACTAGGAGGAGATCACTACATACACATTATACACCACCACTAGGAGGAGATCACTACATACACATTATACACCACCACTAGGGGGAGATCACTACATACCGATTATACACCACCACTAGGAGGAGATCACTACATACACATTATACACCACCACTAGGGGGAGATCACTACATACACATTATACACCACCACTAGGGGGATATCACTACATACACATTATACACCACCACTAGGAGGAGATCACTACATACACATTATACACCACCACTAGGGGGAGATCACTACATACACATTATACACCACCACTAGGAGGAGATCACTACATACACATTATACATCACCACTAGGGGGAGATCACTACATACACATTATACACCACCACTAGGAGGAGATCACTACATACACATTATACACCACCACTAGGAGGAGATCAATATATACACATTATACACCACCACTAGGGGGAGATCACTACATACACATTATACACCACCACTAGGGGGAGATCACTACATACACATTATACACCACCACTAGGGGGAGATCACTACATACACATTATACACCACCACTAGGAGGAGATCACTACATACACATTATACACCACCACTAGGGGGAGATCACTACATACACATTATACACCACCACTAGGAGGAGATCACTACATACACATTATACACCACCACTAGGAGGAGATCACTACATACACATTATACACCACCACTAGGGGGAGATCACTACATACACATTATACACCACCACTAGGGGGATATCACTACATACACATTATACACCACCACTAGGGGGAGATCACTACATACAGATTATACACCACCACTAGGGGGATATCACTACATACAGATTATACAGCACCACTAGGAGGAGATCACTACATACAGATTATACAGCACCACTAGGAGGAGATCACTACATACACATTATACACCACCACTAGGAGGAGATCACTACATACACATTATACACCACCACTAGGAGGAGATCACTACATACACATTATACACCACCACTAGGGGGAGATCACTACATACACATTATACACCACCACTAGGGGGAGATCACTACATACACATTATACACCACCACTAGGGGGAGATCACTACATACACATTATACACCACCACTAGGAGGAGATCACTACATACAGATTATACACCACCACTAGGGGGAGATCACTATATACAGATTATACACCACCACTAGGAGGAGATCACTACATACACATTATACACCACCACTAGGGGGAGATCACTACATACACATTATACACCACCACTAGGGGGAGATCACTACATACAGATTATACACCACCACTAGGGGGAGATCACTACATACAGATTATACACCACCACTAGGGGGAGATCACTACATACAGATTATACACCACCACTAGGAGGAGATCACTACATACACATTATACACCACCACTAGGGGGAGATCACTACATACAGATTATACACCACCACTAGGAGGAGATCACTACATACACATTATACACCACCACTAGGGGGAGATCACTACATACACATTATACACCACCACTAGGGGGAGATCACTACATACACATTATACACCACCACTAGGAGGAGATCACTACATACACATTATACACCCCCACTAGGAGGAGATCACTACATACACATTATACACCTCCACTAGGGGGAGATCACTACATACAGATTATACACCACCACTAGGAGGAGATCACTACATACAGATTATACACCACCACTAGGAGGAGATCCCTACATACACATTATACACCACCACTAGGGGGAGATCACTACATACAGATTATACACCACCACTAGGGGGAGATCACTACCTACACATTATACACCACCACTAGGGGGAGATCACTACATACACATTATACACCACCACTAGGGGGAGATCACTACATACACATTATACACCACCACTAGGGGGAGATCACTACATACACATTATACACCCCCACTAGGAGGAGATCACTACATACACATTATACACCACCACTAGGGGGAGCACACTACATACATATTATACACCACCACTAGGGGGAGATCACTACATACACATTATACACCACCACTAGGGGGAGATCACTACATACACATTATACACCACCACTAGGAGGAGATCACTACATACAGATTATACACCACCACTAGGAGGAGATCACTACATACACATTATACACCACCACTAGGGGGAGATCACTACATACAGATTATACACCACCACTAGGAGGAGATCACTACATACACATTATACACCACCACTAGGGGGAGATCACTACATACACATTATACACCACCACTAGGGGGAGATCACTACATACACATTATACACCACCACTAGGAGGAGATCACTACATACACATTATACACCCCCACTAGGAGGAGATCACTACATACACATTATACACCTCCACTAGGGGGAGATCACTACATACAGATTATACACCACCACTAGGAGGAGATCACTACATACAGATTATACACCACCACTAGGAGGAGATCCCTACATACACATTATACACCACCACTAGGGGGAGATCACTACATACAGATTATACACCACCACTAGGGGGAGATCACTACCTACACATTATACACCACCACTAGGGGGAGATCACTACATACACATTATACACCACCACTAGGGGGAGATCACTACATACACATTATACACCACCACTAGGGGGAGATCACTACATACACATTATACACCCCCACTAGGAGGAGATCACTACATACACATTATACACCACCACTAGGGGGAGCACACACTTCCTATGTATCAGGTTACATCCTGTGTCGGTTGCATGAAGCTGGTTGGTCTGTCCCTGGATCTGGGATTAGACTACTTTCCATTGTCTTCTTTCTGCCTCCATGTCTAATGGTCGCATTTAGGCGCCTTTCTTCGTGCTTCCATGTCGTAAACAAACAGGCATTGTCATGGCGACGCCTCTGCGTCTATAAATAGCGATCCTTCAATATTCCGATAAATGGCTGGAAGCAGTGAGTTTATGACATGTGGGGATCAGATTCTCCTTCCCAGATCCGGAAAGTCGTGGTGTCGCCCAGAGCGCCCAACATGGTGTAGATTGATCCCCTGAATCCCCCATACATGTCCGGGGGAGGAAAGTGGGGGGAGGGGTTATATGTACATCATAATCTACACAATGACAGACGTCCGAGGTGAAGCCCCAGGATTCCAGACCAACAAGATGGTGGGAAGCGGCAATATACATTATTCTGCCCTGATGTGTATGGAACATGTGAGAGCAGCACTCTCGGGTCTTCCCTGCCTTTTGTATATCCCCGGCCCCTTGGCTCTTCCCAACCCCTTGTCTTTCGTTGCCCATTACCAGGCTCTTGGCTCTTACCTGCTCCGCGTCTCTCATTGGTCACTTGGCTTCTTCCAGCCACCTGGCTCCTCCCAGCCCCCAGATATTACTATGCTCTTGGCTCTTCCCGGCCCTGGTCTTTCCTTGGCCTTTTGGCTATTACCAGGCTCTTGGCTCTTCCCGGGTGCTTGGTCTCTCCTCGGCCCCTTGTCTCTCCGCCCAGACTCTTGGCTCCTCCCAGCCCCCAGCTATTACTATGCTCTTGGCTCTTCCCGGCCCTGGTCTTTCCTTGGCCTTTTGGCTTTTACCAGGCTCTTGGCTCTTCCCAGTTCCTTGTCTCTTCGCCAGCCCTTTGGCTCTCCCCGGCCCCTTGGCTTTCCTTGGCCTCTTGGCTATCACCAGGCTCTTGGCTATCACCAGGCTCCCTGCCTCTCCTTGGCCCCTTGTCTCTCCTTGGCTTTTTGGCTCCTCCCGCCCTGGTCTTTCCTTGATCTCTTGGATATTACCAGGCTCTTGGCTCTTCCCTGCTCCTTGTCTCTTTGCCAGCCCCTTGGCTCTTCCCGACACCTTGGCTCTTCCCGACACCTTCTATTTACTTGGCTTCTTAGCTATTACTAGGCTCTTGGCTCTTCCCGGCTCCTTAGCTCTCTCTGGCCCCTTGTCTTTCCTTGGCCTCTTGGCTATTACCAGGCCCTTGGATATTCTTGGCTCCTTGCCTCTCCTCGGCTTTTTGGCTCCTCCCGGCCCCTTGTCTCTCATCGGCCCCTTGTCTCTCATCGGCCTCTTGGCTCCTCCCGGCCCTGGTCGTTCCTTTGCCTCTTGGCTATTACCAGGCTCTTCCAGGCCCCTCAGCTCTCATCGGTCAATCGGCTCTTCCCGGCTCCTTGTCTCTCCTTGGCTCCTCCCAGACTCTTGGCTCTTCCCGGCCCCTTGTCTTTCCCTGGCCTCTTGGCTATTACCAGGCTCTTGGCTCGCCCCGTTCCTTGTCTCTTTGCCAGCTCCTTGGCTCTTCCCAGCCCCCATGGCTCCCTCCCGCCCCCGGCTCCCCCAGGCTCCTCAACTCTTCCAGGCCCCTCAGCTCTTCCTGGGCGCTCGGCTCTCCACGGCCCCTTGGCTCTCCACGGCCCATTGGCTCCTCCAAGACTCTTGGCTCCTCTCGGCCCCTTGTCTTTCCTTGGCCTCTTGGCTATTACCAGGCTCTTGGCTCTTCTCGGCTCCTTGCCTCTCCTTGGCCCCTTGTCTCTCCTCGGCTTCTTGACTCCTCCCAGACCCTTGTCTCTCATCGGCCCTTGGCTGCTCCCGGCCTCTTGGCTCCTCCCGGCCCTGGTCTCTTGGCTATTACCAGGGTCTTGGCTCTTCCCTGCTCGTCTCTTTGCCAGCCCCTTGCTCTCCCCGGCCTTTGGCTCTCCCCGACACCTTGGCTCTCCCCGACACCTTGTCTTTCCTTGGCCTCTTGGCTATTACCAGGCTCTTGGCTCTTCTCGGCTCCTTGCCTCTCCTTGGCCCCTTGTCTCCCCTCGGCTTCTTGGCTCCTCCCAGGCCCTTGTCTCTCAACGGCCCCTTGGCTCCTCCCGGACCCTTGGCTCCTCCCGGCCTCGGTCTTTCCTTGGTCTCTTGGCTATAACCAGGCTCTTGGCTTTTCCCTGCTCCTCGTCTCTTTGCCAGCAGCTTGGCTCTTCTCGGCCCCGTGGCGCTCCCTGGCTTTTACTGTTAAAACATCTCCCTCTTCATTAATCTGCTGCGAGTACAACACCGGGCAAAGCAGATTCATGAATATTGTAGAAAGTAGAACATAAGAACATTTATTAAAGAGCCAAAAGCCACTTTACCGAATCTGATGGAAGCACCAGAGCTCCAGAACCAGGCACAGAACTGCCCCCTGGAGCCTAATGAGGAGTATCCACACCGGGCCTGGTGTACTTCTACTACTGACCACTAGTGGCTGCCGTTTGTCTCTGTCTTAGAGTCCTGCTTACTCCCAACCAGTGGAGGTTTATACACACATATAAAGCATATACACATCACATATAGCGCATGTACACATCATATACAGGGTATATAAATATCACATGTACACATCACATGTTATAACACATTGGGGGCCATTTACTAAGGCCCGAATCACGTTTTTTACGGTCGGGTTACCGAAATGTTACCATTTTGCGCCGATTTTCCTTGAATTCCCCCGGGATTTTGGCGCACATGATCGGATTGTGGCGCATCGGCCGCCGTATTTTTTTTAAAAATGTGTCGCTTGACACGCACTTACCTGCACCCGGCCGGCTTGGTGAACTCCAGTGCACTCCGACGGAATTCAGAGCAGCAGCAACACCTGGTGGACATCGGGCGCACGACCTTAGTGAGTCGCCGGAAGACCCGAATCCACCGCAGAGAACGCACCGCTGGATCGCGACAGGACCGGGTAAGTAAATCTGCCCCATTATGTTATATATACATTGTACATTGCAGCATATCATTAATATAATGGGGCACATCCTCCATTCCTTAGTGTGTCTTGGATGTTGGGTCCCCTGACACTGCAGCCCCATAGCAGCTGCTACCCCTGTAGTCACGCCCCTGGCCACGTATCTCCCCATCTTATACTGGCGCAGCATGGGGGAGCAGGGGTCGGGGGGACAGCATCCATGGTGGAGGCTCAGAGTAGTGTGGACTGCAACCTGCCTGACAGGGAGACAGAGACTGTAATGTGTGAAGGCCCCCCCCCCCCATCACCCTGCACCCCCATAAACCTTCACCCAGCCAATCACCCTGCTCACCATCACCCTGACCTCCCATCACCCTGCACACAACCCCCCATTACTGTGCACCCCTCCCCCATCACCCTTGAAACCCCCCCATCACCCTGCACCCCATCCCAATCACCCTGCACCCCAATCACCCTGCACCCCAATCACCCTGCACCCCAATCACCCTGCACCCCCCATCAACCTTGAACCCCCCCATCAACCTTGAAACCCCCCCCATCAACTCTGAACCCCCCCATCCACCTTGAACCCCCCCATCCACCGTGACCCCCCCCCCCCGATCACCCTGCACCCCCCGATCACCCAGCACCCCCCCCCCGATAACCCTGCATCCCCCCCCCCTGATCACCCTGCATCCCCCTGATCACCCTGCATCCCCCGCCCCCCCCCCCCGATCACCCAGCACCCCCCCCCCCGATAACCCTGCATCCCCCCCCCCCTGATCACCCTGCATCCCCCCTGATCACCCTGCATCCCCCGCCCCCCCCCCCCCGATCACCCAGCACCCCCCCCCCCCGATAACCCTGCATCCCCCCTGATCACCCTGCATCCCCCGCCCCCCCCCCGATCACCCAGCACCCCCCCCCCCCCGATAACCCTGCATCCCCCCTGATCACCCTGCATCCCCCGCCCCCCCCCCCGATCACCCAGCACCCCCCCCCCGATAACCCTGCATCCCCCCTGATCACCCTGCATCCCCCGCCCCCCCCCCCCCCCGATCACCCAGCACCCCCTCCCCCTCTGTTTATTCTCTTGTATATAATCACCTCATATTTATTCGCTTTTGTTTATAATACTTTGTCTTATTTAAGGCAAATGTTCCAGAAGCACTTTTATCCGTGTAAATAATTAGATGTTCTACTGCGCCGGAAAACCGGGAATTCTCCATCGTAAAAACTTGTCATGGAATCTCTAACAAGTATCTGCAGATGGATAGATAGGAGATAGATAGATAGGAGATAGATAGATAGATAGGAGATGGATAGGAGATAGATAGATAGATAGATAGATAGATAGATAGATAGATAGATAGATAGATAGATAGATAGATAGAGATAGATAGATAGATAGATAGATAGATAGATAGGAGATAGATAGATAGATAGATAGATAGATAGATAGATAGATAGATAGATAGATAGGAGATAGATAGATAGATGGATAGATAGGAGATAGATAGATAGATAGATAGATAGATAGATAGATAGATAGGAGATAGATAGATAGATAGATAGATAGATAGATAGGAGATAGATAGATAGATAGATAGATAGATAGATAGGAGATAGATAGATAGGAGATAGATAGATAGATAGAGAGATAGATAGATAGATAGATAGATAGATAGGAGGAGATAGATAGATAGATAGATAGATAGGAGATAGATAGATAGATAGATAGATAGGAGA